>NW_022589729.1:0-21452 GCF_004348235.1 Phoca vitulina
TATGAAAAGTGCAGGTCACCGTGAAAAAGGTACATAGAGAATGTCTGGAACTTGGGTATTAAGGCATATTTGATTTTTATTTTGCCAAAATCCAGGGAATCCTGGGAGGAACGAAAAGCTAGTGGGATGTAAGAAAGATTTTTTCTTAGAACTTTAGTAGGGCCCTGCCCTAGTGTCATCTTTATTTCGGGTTTAATTGAAGACTGTGAGAGAATAAATTTTTCTTGTTTTATGGCCCTCAATGTGTAATTTGTTATGACGGTCAGGGGAAAGCAATGTAATTGGGTAACTACCATTCTTGTTTTAGAATTAAGTTTCTATCATATCTTCCATCACAGGTTGTTCTATATAACCATACTTCTTGGTTGTCATATTTTTTCTTTATGACATATTATCAGTATTTTCATGGATGCCTGTTTGGCTCATTATCGCATGCAACTCTTGATATTAGTTTCATGAGTTCAACCCTCACCCTGGTCATAGATGTTACTTTAAAAAATAATATTTTTGGTACCTGAATGGCTCAGTCAAATGTCTGCCTTCAGCTCAAGTCATAATCCCAGGTTCCTGGGATGGACCCCAGTATCCTCTTCTTCCTCTCACTCCCCCTGCTTGTGCTCTCTCTCTCTCTGAAATACGTTTAAAAAATAAAAACTAAAATAAAATAAAACCCTCCCATGAGAGGCGCCCTCCCTCTACCTCTGGAGGAAGGGGACTTCTTTGTCTCCCAAGGCAAAGGGACATAGAGAAGAATGTGAATATTTGCAATATTTGAATGTAGTATTGGTGATGATGGGGGAAATGGTCAATATCATTCAATTTTAGGGAATCAAATAATCAAAATTTTCAGAGAAAACTTCGGATCTATCTGAATTTTTAATGTGTTTATCGTCTGTCCACAGTTCTACTGTAGTAATTTATCTTACTCAATATTTGCACTAGTGGGTAAAAGTGTATGTTGATTCATTTATTATCTGTATTCTTGAAAAGTAGGGAATATTTTACATGATCATAGCTAAGAGCCTGTTTCTGAAACACATAACACGATGTAGCTATTTAAAAGAGTGAGGAAATAAGTACATATGTCAGTTCTTCTTTTGTGGTGTCAGCTGCTAAGACCCTTTCTAACGATCACCACCTCCTGGTTTCCAAACTGGCCACAATCTTTCCCCACACTCTGGGGGTTTGTATGTGTGAATAACAGCACGTAGCCGTAATGTAAGTATGTCACTTCCAAGATTAGGTTAGAAAATACTGTGGCTTCCATCTTGGGCTCTCTCTCTCTCTGTCTCTTTCTCTCTCATAACCTTTGGAGGAAGCCAGTTAACATTGTGTGATGATGCACACACAGGCTATGGAGTGGCCCAAAGAGAGAGGAACAAAGGCTATTTGAGCAACCACCCCAATGAGCTCTGCATTGGGTCCTCCATTCCAGTTGAGGCTTCAGGTGACTGCAGGCCCAGTCGACAGCTTGACGGCCACTTCATAAGGACCGTGATCAGATCCATGAAGCTCAGTTGCTGCCGGCTTCCTGACTCCAGAAACTGTGACAGAATAAATGTTTCTTGTTTTAAGCTGCCAGGTTTTGGAGTAATATAACATGGACTCCGTTTATAATAATATATAATTTATCCAAAGATAGCTCATACAAATAGTATGTTAAAAAAGTAAATTGTAGGGGTACCTGGGTGGCTCAGTCAGTTAAGTGGCTGACTCTTTAGGCTCAGTTCATGGTCTCAGGGTTGTGAGATCAAGCCCAGAGTGGGACTCCACGCTCTGTGGAGAGGTCTGCTTGAGATTCTTTCCCTCTCTCTGCCCCTCCCCGCACTCATGCACACTCTCTCTCTCTCAAATAAATTAGTCTTAAAAAAAGTAAATTGTAGAATAGTAAAATCTTATTATAATATGAAAAATGATAAATTTATGATAAATTATGAAAAATTATAAATCATCATTTTCATATAAACTCCTGAAATTCAAAACATAGTAATATGGTGAATAGGGGCTTATGTTATTTGTCCTACAGTGTTATTTGAATGTTTTTACAAGTAATTCTTTAAATTGATGTATAATTGAGCTTTATTGATGTATAATTGACATACAATAATATGTACACCTTTAAAGTGCACTATTTGATAAGTTCTAACATATAGAACCATCACTACCATCAAGATAATGAACATAGGTTCACCCGAAACTTTTCCTCATGCCCCTCTGTAATCACCTCCTTCTTGTCCCTTCCAGGCAACAGTTGATTTGCTTCCTGTCACCATTGCGTAGTTTTGTTTTCCAGAGCATGCTGTCTAATACAATGTCTGTGAGGGGCGCCTGGGTGGCTCAGTTGGTTAAGCATCTGCCTTCAGCTCAGGTCATCATCCCAGGGTCCTGGGATCAGGATCGAGCCCTGCATTGAGCCCCCTGCTCAGCAGGGAGCTTGCTTCTCCCTCTCCCTCTGCCTGCCACTCCCCCTGGTCGTGCTCTCTCTCTCTGCCAAATAAATAAAGTATGTTAAAAAATAGAATTTTTGTGATCCTAAAAAGTTTTGTATTTGTATTTTGTAGCTATTGAGCACTTGAAAAGAGGCTTGTCCAAATTGAAGAATCCTGTAAGTGTAAAATATACACTGAATTTCAAAGACTTAATATGAAAGCAGGAGTGTAAAACATCTCTATATTTTTGTACTGATTACGTATTGAAATAATACTATAGTGGATATATTGGGTATTATGGATTGAATTGTGTCCCCTCAAAATTCATGTATTGAAGTCCTAACTTCCAGTACCTCAGAATGTGAGCTTATTTGGCAATAGGATGTCTGTTTCCTATGTAATTAGTTAGGATGAGGTCATCCTGGAGTAGAGTGAGCTGCTAATATGGACTAGCGTCCTTGCAAAGGGGAAATTCAAAGACACAGACACACTCACATGGGAAGAACACCAGGTAAAGTTTAGAGCTATGCTGCCACAAGCCAAGGAACTATCAGAAGCTGGGAAAGAGGCCTGAAGCATCCTTTCCTAGTGCCTTCAGAGGGAGCATGGCTCCGCTGACACTTTGATCTGACTTCTGGCCTCTGAAACTATGAAACAATAAATTTATGTTGGTTAAGCCACTTGGTTCATGGTACTTTGTTATGGCAGCCGTTGAAAACTAATACATTGGGTTAAATAAAATATATTATTAAATTAATTTTATCTGTCTCGAAGAAGGCCCTGACTCTTCCCTCTTCAAATACTCTGCAGAACAGATGTATGCATTTCTGAAAAATCTTGCAATCCCATTTTATTTTATTTTTATTTTATTAGATTTATTTATTTATTTGACAGAGAAAGAGACAGCGAGAGAGAGAGAGAGAGAGAGAGAGAGAGAACACAAGCAGAGGGAGTGGGAGAGGGAGAAGCAGACCTCCTGCAGAGCAGGGAGCATGATGCGGGGCTCCATCCCAGGATCCTGGGATCATGACCTGAGCCAAAGGCAGACGCTTAACAACTGAGCCACCCAGGTGCCCCTTGCAATCCCATTTTATTTATTTATTTATTTATTTATTTATTTATTTATTTATTTATTTATTTTTTTAAAAGATTTTATTTATGTATTTGACAAAGAGAGAGATACAGCGAGAGAGGGAACACAAGCAGGGGGAGTGGGAGAGGGAGAAGCAGGCTTCCTGCGGAGCAGGGAGCCCGATGCAGGGCTTGATCCCAGGACCCTGGGTTCATGACCTGAGCCGAAGGCAGACGCTTAACGACTGAGCCACCCAGGCGCCCTTGCAATCCCATTTTAAAGAAAAACAACAAGCATATTCCTTATTGTGTGGCATAGTGGCTAAGGTGGTGTAGACCCTTCCACGGTTAAGGCAATGAAAATGGAATCAAGCCCCCCACATCAGTGATAGAACAAATACCTGTTCCGGCCCCCACAGCTCTGGAGAGTGTATTGTGGCCCCATGAGGAGTTGTGATGAGAACATGTGATGAGAATTATAGTGGAGGTGGACTGTAGCACAGAAATCTGGAAGAGTAAATAATTTGACTTTTTCTCTGATTTTGGTGTGGGGGGGGGCATGAAGAAGAAAATAGCTTATCCAGTCATCAAAAGGAATGAGGTGAGCCCTCAGTAAAATTGTAAGTTAATCGCTTTTTATTTCCATCCTTCCATTCCTTCCCTGAGCCCCCCTACCTCTCACTGGCCCGCTCCCTCATTGCTGTGCATTCCCAGCGCTGGGTCTTTGTCTCCTGTGACCAACTACCAGCCTGAGAAGCTGATTCTCCCCATGGTATTACTGACTGTCCTCAACAAGAGAAGAAAGTTGATTACAAGAAAACGAAACCCAGTCAGACTAGATGAAATACAGGTGCACCATAAACCTATGAGAGGAAATCTCAAAGATCTTCAAAGACAGGGAAAAAAGGATGACGTCAGCAGACTGAAAGTGAAACAGGAAGTGGGTTCGGGAAGCCAGAATTCGAAGACAGGACCGCTCTTCTATGCTTTTTTTCTCCACTTCTCTCCAATTTTGTGGGAAACAGAACACCACAACGACCACTGGCGCATGTTCGCTCAGACTCCCGAGATCTCTGAGAAAACTCAAGATCGCAGGGTTAAATATAACCCGAAAGGATCAGAGTGAAATGCCCTTGGGATGTGTGTGGTCTGTTCTAAAGTACACAGCAGAAGATGTTCTGTAGACAGGAAGCCAGCTGTGAACAGCACACTGTGCACTCCCTTCTTTGTTCTCTTATCCTGTGTTAAGGTCCGAGTACAATGGTGTTTACAATTAATTGATCACAGCCAGTTACAGATTTCTTTATTCCTTCTCCACTCCCACTGCTTCACTTAACTAATCCTGTTTACACGGAGGAATGTGCCTTACTACGCCCCTGCTGTAAATCATTATAGATCTATATCGCTGTAGAAGGTATATAAGAGTATGGAAACTAAACCTCGGCACCTCGGGGTGTTTGGTCGGGGTCTCTCTGTGCCTCCGTATACTGTCGTCTCTTTTTCTCAGTTCCTTCGCCGCCCCAGGTCCCCGACTCTCTGAGGTCCACAAGTGGCGCCCGAACAGGGACCTGAAGCCCCCGTCGAGGAGTGATCGGCCAGCGCTAGGAACCCTACAGAAGGTGGTAAGTAGGAAAGTTTATTACAGGGTTATGGGGGAATCAAATTCGAAAACATCAGGTTTTGCTGCGTTAATACATCATTTTCTTAAAGAATATGGAGCTAAAGTTACTAAGCAGCACATAGAAAAATGTTTGGAAACAGTAGTTGAATATAATCCTTGGTTTCCGGAAGAAGGCTCCTTAGATGAAGAGACTTGGGTCCGAGTGAAAAATAATGTCTTGAGGGCTATGAGACAGGGTGAAACGATTCCTCTTGATTTTTGGCCCATTTGGGCTTTAGTACGAGTGGTGATCAAAACTATGGAAACTGGGGATAAGTTATCCCCGGCTGAAGTTGCTAGAGAAACTACCAACTCTTTACATACATATGAATTAGACAATGAGACTTTAGAAAAGGCTAAGACTGAAAGTAAAAAAATTTTCGCGGCTTCACAGTCCCGGCCGTCACCCACGGCCCCTCCACTTTTAACGGAGGACCCCACCGAAGATGATCAACCTCCCTCCACAGTAGATTTATTCCCTCTCAAATGAGCCTCTCTACCTCTCTCACCTCTCGAAAAGGAACTCCGACAGCAAGGGACTAATGATTTGTTTATGGCTTTCCCCATAGACCGAACACAGGTTGTTGGTCCTGTCTATGAGGGATTACATTTAAATACCTTAAGGGAACTAAAGAAGGCTTGCCACTTGTATGGACCCACAGCCCCTTATGCTATAGAGATTTTGAAAGCTTGGGCAAATTCTGGGGTGTGGTTCCCTTATGATTGGCATATGGTTGCATGGGCTTGCCTTAAACCACAGGATTTATTACAATGGAAAATGTGGTTATTGGATGCTGCCTATATGAAAGCCCGGGTGAATCGGTCTAACCCAGCCATGCATCATATTTCTTTTGAAATGCTCACTGGCTCTGGCCCCTTTTCAGATGTTCGAGAGCAGCTGGTTAACACCCTGCCTGCAGCCACAGAGCAGGTATCTGAAATTGCCCTCGGAGCCGGGGAAAAGCTAACCCCCTCAGGGGAAGTGGGGCAAAGCTATATAAAAATTATGCAAGGGCCTGCAGAAGCATATACTGATTTTATTTCTCGGCTTGAAATGGCTATTGACCGCCAAGTTGATAGTAAACCTGCCAAAGAGCACTTGCTAAGACAGCTTGCTTTTGAAAATGCTAATGAGGACTGCCAAGCTGCCATCCGGCCACATAGAGAAACAGGATGTATTCTCGATTATCTTCGTCTATGTAGAAATATTGGCACTTTTACACATCAAGCTCCAATAGCCTCCCTTCAACTCATGGCCCCTTCCGATAGAAAAATTGCAGGACTTAGAGCAAATTATTCAAGAGCAATTGCAGGCAGGACATACAGAGCCTTCGCAATCTCCTTGGAACTCTCCCGTTTTTGTTATCAGAAAGAAATCAGGCAAGTGGAGGCTCTTAATGGACCTTCGGAACGTTAATGCCGTCATGGAGCCTCTGGGTGCCTTGCAGCCTGGGTTACCCACTCCTACAGCCGTTCCCAAACAATGGCCGTTGATAATAATAGATCTTAAGGATTGTTTCTATACCATAGCCATTCATCCTGAGGATAAGGAGAAATTTGCCTTTTCTGTTCCAAGCACTAAGAACAAGGAACCAATGAGACGATATCACTGGACAGTTTTACCACAAGGCATGACTAATTCTCCTACCAAGTGTCAGTATTCTGTTGGCCAGGTCCTCAGACCTGTAAGAGATCATTATCCTCGACCCTATATCATTCATTATATGGATGATATTTTACTAGCGTCACAAACTGAAATTGAATTACAAAATGTGTATCAGGCCACTTCCCAACATTTGACTTCCGCCGGTCTCATAATAGCCCCAGAGAAGATCCAAACAACTACTCCGGCTTCTCATCTAGGCACTGTGGTTGGTAGAACCACAGTGAAACCTCAAACAATGCAAATTCATAGGGATACCCTCCTTACTCTTAATGATTTTCAGAAACTCCTAGGAGACATTAACTGGATTCGCCCTCTCCTGGGGATTCCAACTTATAAATCACAAAATTTATTTAACACTTTACAAGGTGATTCTGCTTTAGATAGTCCTCGCACTCTATCCTCAGAGGCAGAGGCCGAACTGCAGTTTGTTGAGGAGCGATTAAAAACTCCCTTTGCTTACAGGTATGATGATTCTCTCCCCCTGCTTCTTCTTATTTTCCCTACCCCTCATTCTCCGACTGGTGTCATAGCACAAGAAGACAAACCTCTTGAATGGGTGACTTTACATATACAAAAATTTCTTGAACTGTTACTCCATATCTATCTCTTGTAGCTTCACTCATTCTCCAAGGACGAAAGCGTTCTATTCAAATTCTAGGTTTTGACCCAGCACTCATTGTTTTACCTATCTCTTCCACATCTTTTAAGGAAGTCCTTCCCTTCTCTACTGATCTGCAAATATCTCTTGCGGATTATACTGGGCGCATAGGTTGCCACTCTCCGTCAGGTAAACTATGGGACTTCCTAAAGCGCACTGCCTGGGTTATAAATCGCGTGGTTAGTAATGTTCCAGTCCCCTCAGCTCCTACATACTTTATTGATGGCTCCTCCTCTGGGCGCGCCGGAGTCTGGGGCCCTGCTCTTCAGCGCTCCATAAAAACCCCTTACACTTCTGCTCAACAAGTCGAACTTGCAGCTTTATTGTTCTTATTACAGAATGTTCATCATCCTGTAAATATCGTATCTGAGTCTGCCTACGTAGTTAGCATTGTTGTGCCTTTAGAAACAGCTCTCATTTCCACAACTCACTCTATCATTAACCCTTTGCTTCAGGAATTACAATTAGAAATTCAATCTCGAACTCACCCTTTGTTCATTACTCATCCGCTCTCATTCTAACCTCCCTGGAACTCTTACACAAGGGAATCAATCTGCTGATTTACTGGCTACTCCTATCTTTGAAACTCCACAGGCAGAACATGCCCATCTTCATACCAACGCCAACTGCCTTCATTCGCACTATAAAATACCCTTGCGTTCTGCCAGGCAGATTGTCTCTTCCTGTCCTGTTTGTCAACCTCTACATTTAACTGAGCATCCGGCGGGCGTCAATCCCAGAGGCACAGCTCCTGATTGTATTTGGCAAACGGACGTTACTCATTTCCCACCTTTCGGACGTCTCTCGTATATTCATGTTGCAATAGACACCTTTTCAGGATTTCTTCATGCTACTCCATTGACGGGAGAAAAGGCTGGGCATGTTATTTCTCATTTGCTTGAATGTTCTGCTATTATGGGATTACCCACTTGTATCAAGACAGACAATGGCCCAGCATATACTAGCAAAAAAGTACGAAAATTCCTTGCAAAATGGCAAATACAGCATATCACAGGTATTCCTTATAATCCTCAAGGACAAGCTGTAGTAGAAAGGGCGCATGGCACCATTAAAAAACAACTCCGTAAAATTATATCTAAAAAGAAAGGGGGAATCTCCCCTTGAGATATCATGACACAAACCTTACTCATTTTAAATTTTTTAAATTCACCCCAAGGAGAACCATATACCAGAGCTGACAAACATTTCTCGTCAGCCTCAATCTCAACTCAGGACGCACCCGTGTGGATAAAAAATGAGGAAAATAATTGGTTGCCCGGGAAATTAATGACCTGAGGCCCTGGTTATGCTGGTGTCATTCCAGATGGATCCAGTTGACCAATTTGGATACCTCTTCGGAAAGTCCGGCCCAGGTCCCCGACTCTCAGAGGTCGACACAATTTCAACCAGTTCTCTCATTTTCTCTTGCACTCTCGCTCTCTCCCCTTTCCGTCCTCCCTTCCTTCGCCTCTCCTTCTCTCAGATGGCTTGCTTTATTTTTACATGACCTAACATGTCTGACTTGACGTGATCTTTCAATTAAGTACCTGTCATCATCTACCTGAAGTGTTTGCACCTCAGTTAATTTCAAAGTCTGATTAGTCACTGGTGATTCTGTGAACTCCATCCTCCTTGGGTAATGATAGATCCCAGCCTGACCTGGGGCAGGAGGAGAGTGAAGGGGTTAGGAGAGGGCTTTTCCCACGTGACAGACCTAGGGCTGCCCCTTCTAGCTGTGAGCAGGGTGCTGGAAGTGGGGCATGCATGTCAGGTATCTGCAGACATGATCTATTGGAAATAGACACTAACATTACCTATTTTTTCCCTGGGTTGTGACTACTGTATCTGGATGTATCATGAAAAATAATGTAAAAATTATATACTTGTAATTTCATAAATGCTAGAGGGATCATCGCCATTAAGGATGAGATGATTTTTTTACTTTCACTTTTTTTACTTCTTCCTTCTACAAATGCAGCTATTATATATGTGAATTTAAATATGTGGTTCACATTGCATTTCTCTTGGACAACGCTGCACTGGAGGTGTACTTAGCAACAAATTTATCCTGTCAGGTTTACCAGGAAGCTGTTTCTTCTCCTAACCCTCTATCTGGTGATGCGGATCTACTCCATATCCTTAGTAAATACGGAAAGTCCATCTCTATTTAGCAAACAGCAACTGGTATTGCCTTTGATATTCACCCAGAACACTCTCCAACTTACCTGTATTGTTGTTATAACATGCAGCCCATTGACAATACTTGAGATAGGCAGATTGTAACATTCCCCAAGATCCTGAGTCTTCTTTAACATGTGGAAGTTCCTCCCTTATCTTTACTTCCCCTGACCCCAAGGTATATAATCACTTGCTCCTCATAATCCCAGGGCAGCAGGGAGAGAAGCTCTTCCCGCCCACGGGTCCTGTCCCCGTGCTTTAATAAAACCACCATTTTGTACCGAAGACGTCTCAAGAATTCTTTCATGGCTGTTGGCTCTGGACCCCACAAACAACACACCAGCATTCAAAAAACCTACATCATTGTCATGAGGAGGAATTTCCAGGACAGACAACAGCGCAGCTAACAGGTGACACAAGTGGGAAAGTTTATTGCAAGGTGGGGGAGGGGAGAGGGAGAGAAAGTATGGGATGTGTGCCCTGGGGTGGGGGGGTCTATCTTTCATTGACAGTTGTTAACTAGGCAGAATATTCATTACTTGGGGCAGGAAACAGGTTTTCAAACTTTTTCTTCCTTGTTTGGTCAGGGGTTTCCTCTCATGGCATCCGCCATCTTGGGCCTGTCTGGTTTGATCTGGCTTCTAGTGAAGGGCTGCCAGGACAGGCCTCTGACCTTCCCAATAGCTGGCCATGGCTTCCTCGCTGCTGCTTCCTGGTCTCCTGTTAGAACTTAACTGCCTAAGCTAACACACTGACTGCTTTTGTTTCCCACAGTCATTCGGCCTGATTAAAACTTTCTTTCCCTTCACCTGAGGGAAACCATCTTGTTTGTTAGCTGCTGCTGTCTAATTATTGGGGTCTTTTGTTCTCACTCGTGTTGGTCAGTGAATACCACCCAGTCCTGAGCTCAGAGGAAGTGGAGAGTGAATCTGCTGATATAGTCTGAATTTCCCAGTTCAGTGTTTTCCAAAAGCTGTTCCCCAGTCACACAACTCCTTGAGAGGCTTTTTGGAATGAAGGGTTCCGTGGTAAAAACAGTGCAGAACATTCTGCTATGCTGTTCCTCTCCTTGTGTATTCATAATGCTCATTAAAGGCTCTGAGAAGCCCTATTGCAAAGAAAACTTTTAAACTAAGTTTTATAAGGCATTTGCTAAAGCTAGGTAACCACAGAATCTTTTTTCCTCTGTAACTTGTATCAATGTCCCTCAGAACAGATGTGCCCAAGGTCACCCTTTAGGAAATGCTGATCCAGTGCTTTATTTGGAAAGACAGATGAAGAGACTCTGAAGACTTCCTGGGCTACCTGGCTGCCCTTGGCCTTGGCCTTAGCCCCTGGCTTGGGTGACTTCACAAAGGCTCCCCACAGGGGACCTGACTGTTTATTCCAAATTTGTGCCTTAACAACCGTCATTTTCCCCATCCCTCTGCATTTCCTATTAGGTCTGGCAATCCTGTTCATCTTTCCACCTTGGTATCCAGTCACCTTCTGCTTGGTGATGGGACTCCTGTTTGCTGTGGACACGGGGCCATCTTTGTGTAGAGAGACCTTCAAAGCTCCAAGAGAGCCTGGATGAACTGCAAAGTCAAATGGAGCCAGGGGCCTCTGGGCAAATGGCCTTTCTTGCCAAGGTATGACCGCAGTGGCAGCAGCAACCTCTGTTCCAGCCACAGTTTTCCTCCCCCGGCAGCCCCTCTCCACAGCGACCTGGCTAAGGAGCCTCCAACCATCCTTTAGCCTCCAAGGAAAACAAGGGGCCTGTGATCTCCAGAGCTAAATTGTCATAGGCCCCACCCTCACTGGATTTCTGAAGGTCAAGGCACAGAGTCAGCCCAGCCAGCTCTATAAGGACTCATAGCAAATGTGTTTTCACATATCCCAGAGGGAGGCTCCTCAAATACATGGAAACTCAGTAAATTCTGCTTCTATTTTCAAAATAAGTCCAGCAAGCTGACAACTAGCACCTTGGTCCAAGGCATTATCATCTCTCACTTGGATTACTACAATCAGCACCTGACTGGCCCCCCTAAGCTCACCCTTGCCACCCTAAAGTCTATTCTCACCACAACAGCCAAAGTGGTCCTTCTAAAATGTGTGTTTTAGGGGCACCTGGCTGGCTCAGTTGTTAAGCGTCTGCCTTCGGCTCAGGTCATGATCCCAGGGTCCTGGGATTGAGCCCCACATCGGGCTCCCTGCTCAGAGGGGAGTCTGCTTCTCTCTCTCCCACTTACCCTGCTTCTGTTCTCTCTCTGGCTGTCTCTCCCTGTCAAATAAATAAATAAAATCTTTAAAAAAATAAATAAATAAATAAAATCTGTTCTACTTCTGAAGTTACTCAAGCTAAGTTACTAAACATAAGTGGATATATTTAAGTGTGTATATGAAGTTAGCACTTCAACATAAGCTCCTCTATATTGGAACATTTCTGAATTAAAAAGTAAAGAAATGAAAGACTTTGGAAGAGCGCCTGTGTGGTTAATGTCCAGGTATGGAGGTGCTTGCTTTAGCTATCCCTAGATTTCTTGGGGGTGGGTGGATGGGTGGGGCTTTGAGCTGCCCAGGGCTGGGAGAGAATGTTGGAGGAGCCTGGAGAAGACAGTCTCTGAACAGGCCAGGGCACAGATCCAAGGCCAGGCCACCTTTCCTCCTGAGGTGAGGACCCTTCTCTTGCAGGTCCTCGGCTAAAATGTCCCAAATGTGATACCCAGGCCTTGCTGGCCTAGACTCTAAGAGTGAATGAATTTAAAGCGGACAACTCCTCTTTCTTCTGGGGCTACAAAATAGGTGCCTTCTTTTTGAGGATGGTTTGATTTTCCACTGTGAAGTCATTCATTGCACACTTCTTCAAACATTCCCTTTTTTCCTGGACCCATCACCAGGACTGGTCCCAGTATAGCTGATCTCTCCAGCAGCAAACTTTGGCAGCTCCTTCTCACTGGTACACAGGGAGAGGGTTGACCAAGAAACCCAGGCCAGAAGCCAGGCTGACCTCTGCATCTTGACTCCTGCCTCCCTCTTCAAAGACTCCCTGAGCTTCCAGAAGGGTTCTCAAGCCCTCTGAGAAGAAAATAGCCATTTATGGAGCACGGGTTTTTGTTTCTCCTTTTAAAAATTGGTTTCCTTTGAATTACACAAAAGTCAACTTTAAGTTCCTTTAATAAACTACTGAAGTTTGATGTATCACATTCATGCAATGTATCACACACTCTTAGATACTGCCCTGGTCAGTGTAGCAGGGAGTGTCTCTGCCTGCCCCCTGGGAGACTCAGGTCCCACTCCCCAACGGGCAAATGACAAGGACATTTTGTTTTCTTTCCTCCACTTCCACACTCACGTCTCCGAAAAGTCTCCTCCTTTCGGCATACTGTGCTTTTCCAGCCGGCCTCTGGGACAATGCCCCTTGGGGACGCGAGCGGGGCATCAGGGACAGGTCTCAAGAGCAGGGTATTTCCACCACAGCTCAGGCGCCGCCTCCTTCCAGGCCCCCCGCTCCTCAGAGGAGAGTGACTCGGTAAAGAAGGGGGACCAAAACAAAAGGCTTCAGCTAGCTGGTTTCGTTTAGTTCAGCGTCACAAATCCAAGAATGGAAAAGGACTTAGTTCAAACAAGTGTGCGACATAAAAACATCGGGTTGCATTGGCCGGGAATCGAACCCGGGCCTCCCGCGTGGCAGGCGAGAATTCTACCACTGAACCACCAATGCTCACATCGCGCACCTCTCTGGCGCCATCCTTTAACTTCATATGCTTCCCTAGCTCCGTTCCACCACGGGAACCCGGTTCTTGCTGAGTCACCCTTTAGAAAGTAGAGCCTTTATATTTCAAGAAAGAAAAACGTTACGACTCAAAAAAGAACAACAATAAAAAAGGCTATAGGAAGTCCTGGCTCGGAGGCCACGGCTCTATTCGCACAGTGCCACGCGCTTTCGGCTTTCGCGGCTGCAGGCGTCGGACCCGCCCTCTTCAACCGTCCAGGGCGAGCATTTGTTCTCTCCGGGAGCTGCGGCCTTCAGTGGCTTCCGACCGCGCTTGGGACCGGCCGGGAGGAGCTGAACTTTCCCCGCCGCTGAGCCAGAGGCGGGTGGCCGGCAGGCGGCGCGGCGGCGGGGAACGACAGGCTCGTGGAGGCCGAGCCCCGCGGCCCCGAGTCCCGCGTCCCGGGAGCGCGAGAAGCCCCAGCGACAGCCGCCCCAGCGAAGTGGCGGTGGGCACGGACCCGGGCTGCACGCGCTCGTGCGTGGGCGTGGGGCACGCGCCCCGCTAGGTGGCCTTCCGCGACCCCGCGCCGCTAGGGTGCGGGCAGCCGAGAGCCCCGCGCCCCGCCCGGTTGGACGGCACGAGGCTGACGGCGCGCAGGTTCGCCCTTGCGGGGGGCGAGCGAGGACGGCAAGGCCTGGGTGCGCGTGTCCTACCGCGGGCAGGACAAGGCCTGCTACCCCGAGGAGGTCTCGTCCACTGTGCTGGACCAGGGGAAGGAGACAGTCCGCCTGCTTCAACGACTCGAGGCGCCAGGCCACCAATGACGCGGTGCCATCGCGGGGCGCCACCGGCTGCGGATCATCAACAAGCCCACGGCGGCCGCCCTCGCCAACCGGCTGACCCGCGGGGCGCCAGAGAGCAAAACGTGCTCATTTTCGCCCTGGGTGGGAGCACCCTCGCCGTAAGGTCCTCACTATGGACGCCCGTGTCTTCCAGACGTCTGAGGCCTGGGTGCGGGAGGTCAGGGGGCGCGTGGCGCTCTCACAGGCCGTGCAGGGCCTGCTTGTTCCCGCTCAAGCCCTCCCCGTGCTTCCCGCCGAGGTCCTTCATGAAGTGGCTCACCCACCTGTTGCCGGAGTTCCCTCCGCCCAGGCGAGCGTCTCCAGGGAACGATCTCCAGAGCGGCCCGGGTGCGGGAGGTCAGAGGGCCCGAGGCGCTCTCACAGGCCGCCTGTGAGATCATTCCCTGTTGGGGGGCGTGGACTTCTACACGTCCATCCCTCGAGCCTGCTTCGAGGAGCTGAGCTTGGTTGTTTCGCGCAGCGCCTTGGACTGGGTGGAGAAGGCCCTGCGGGATGCCGAGCTGGAGAAGGCCGGATCCATGACATTGTCCTAGTGGACAGGACTTCTTTGGGGGCAGGGAGCTGAACAAGAGCATGAACCCCGATGAGGCTGTGGCTGTGGGGCTGCTGTGTAGGTGGCTGTGTTGATGGGGGGTGAGTGTGAGAAAGCGCAGGATCTCCTGCTGCTGGACATGGCTCCCCTGTCCCTGGGGCTGGAGACAGCAGGTGGGGTGACGACCACGCTGATCCAGAAGAATGCCACCATCCCTATCCAACGGACCCAGACCTTCACCACCTACTCAGACAACCAGCCTGGGGTCCTGACCCAGGTGTCTGAGAGTGAGGGGGGCCATTAACAGGGACAATCACCTGCTGGAGGACTTTGAGCTCATTGGAATCCCTCCTGCAGCACATGGAGTCCCCCAGATCAAGGAGACCTGTGACATTGATGCCAATGGCATCCTGAGTGTGCAGCTACTGTCAGGAGCCCAGAGAAGGCTAACAAGATCACCATCACCAACGACAAGGGCCGGCTGAGCAAAGAGGACGTTGAGAGGATGGTTTGGGAGGCTGAGCAGCACAAGGCTGAGGATGAGGCCCAGAGGGACAGAGTGGTTGCCCAGAACTCCCTAGAGGCCAGTGTCTTCCATGCGAAGGGCTCGGGGCAAGAGGAAAGCCTTAGAGACAAGATTTCCAAAGAGGACAGGCACAGGGTACAAGACAAGCGTCAGGGAGTTCTTGCCTGGCTGGAGCACAACCAGTTGGCAGAGAAGGAGGAGTATGAGCATCAGAAGAGGGAGCTGGAGCAAATCTGTCACCTCACCTTCTCCAGGCCTCTGGAGGGCCTCGTGTCCCTGGGGGTGGTCGTTGTGGAGCTGAAGCTGGCCAGGGAACCCCCAGTAGAGCCCTGACATTATGGAGGTGGATGGAATGGCCCCTTCTGACAAGTCCTCTGTGACATAAGGGCTGGGCTTGTGCGCCTTCTAGACTGTCTTCTGTGATCTGGCTGTGAACCCCAGGAATGGGGGTGGAGGGGACTCTTCCTCCCAAACCGGGAGCTTTCTTCGCAGTATGTTGTACAATTGAGGTCTGTGTCATTTCACTCTAAAAAATCCCCTTCTCCCATTTCAGACAGGCAGAAGTATTTATTATTATGATTATTATTATTATTAAATATATTATTTATTTATGAGAGAGAGAGAAAGAGCACGAGCCAGGGGAGGGGCAGAGGGAGAGGGAGAAGCAGGCTCCGCACTGAGCAGGGAGCCCCACACAGGGCTCAGTCCCAGGACTCCGAGATCATGACCGGAGCCAAGGGCAGATGCTCAACTGACTGAGCCCCAGGCGCCCCCAGAAGTAATTATTATTAACATTTGTGTGGCACTTCAACATCGCTTTTACCTACTTTTTTTTTGTTACTTGCATGTATGGATTTTGTTAATATATATGGATTTTGTGAAATACAGATCTAAATAAACTTTTAAAACTCCTCCTTAGTTTTCATTCCAACCAATTAAATATATAAAGAGGCAAGGCTTTCGGAAGCAGAAAATGTTGGGGTCGCTATTGAAGGAGGGATATGAAGAGAACTTGCAACCCTGTGTGTGTGATTTCCACAGAAGGAAACAGGGTAAGGAGAGTTTAAGGCAGAAACGTTGAGACTAGTAAAATCTGAGGGCTCATAGGAGAGAGCTGTGAGTTATCAGGGGAAGAATGAAGGAGATAAGAGTCAGAAACATGGAGAATGGAGAGAAACTAAGTCCTGGCAAGGTTCCCATGTGTGACCCTAAGATAAAAAATCCCGTATTGGGATTCTAGTTTAGTTTGTCTAGTGTCCTAATACTCTGAGAAATAATTTATATGCTAATTAGCTGTCACTAAGCAAGTGACCTTATCCATTGTTCTTTCAGAGAACAAACCCCAGTCCTGCACTCTGGAGATGTAGTTTCTCCTGACTCTGGAGAGAGTACATGGAGCGGTGTGATTAAAGTCACTGTTGATCTTATGTGTGTGAGAGAAATAGCATGGGCCCATCTGGTTTCTGCTGATGGGCCCTAGAGTGATGGTGATGATGATGATGATGATGATGATGATAGTAATTAATAATAATAATAATAATAATAATAATAATAACGACAGCCGTGTATCATAATGACAGTATTGGAACCAGACTGCTTAGGTTTTCAGCTCTGTTCCTTTATATATGGTGCGAGTTAAACTCTCTGAGGTTTGGTCGCACTTTCTGTATGGGAGGGTGATGAAATAGGACCTATCTCAGGATTGCCAAGAGGGTTCAATTAATTAATGTACGTAAGAAGTGATGAAGAATGTTAAGCATATAGCATATGAGCAACAAATAGTAGCTATTACTAATTATCTTCGTTGACTAATTATCTACGTAGCAGGTACCTGACACGCATAATCTAATTTAATCCCCACTGCAACATCACAGGGTAGTAGCTCTTTTGGAGCATGAGGATTCTGAGGTTCAGAGAGGTTAAACACTTTACTCAAGGTCACACAGCGATTAAGTGTGTGTGTGTGTGGGGGGTGGGGGTGGAATTGAGAACCCTGTCCTGCCTGATTCCGGAGCTTCTGCATTGTCACCTCACAGAGAGGCCGCAACTCTATTATCAGAACTTCCCCCAGACGTTGTGAAATTGGATATGTTATTCCTGTAGGACACAGTTGGATGCTGAGCCCTGAGAGAAAAGTGTATATTTTATTGTATTATTTACATTATTCACTAAGTGAATATGTGCTTTTTATAGCAAATGACTGAAGCTGGGAAGTCTCCTCAGGCTCAGTTTTACTGCCAGTTAAGTAAATGACACTATGAGAGCAAGGGTAGACTTGCATGTGTTAGTTCCCAGTTAACCCAGTTCACACTCTAGCTCTCTTGTGAGCAACGGAAGATGCATTTTTATCTCAGAGAGGCAGGTGGGTTTGGCTAGAGCGAGGCTACATTATCAGTAGCTAAGGGTTGTCTCTAGGGGGTGGAGAGGGGGTTGCAGAGACAACTCCCCTTCCTGCACGTGTCATTTCACATTTTTAACTGCTCTTTTTTCCTTGCATCTGGCCTTCGTCCTGGGCATCCTGGTTTCACATTGAAGGAACCTGCCCCCCAAAAGAGGACATCGAATACACATTCAATATTACACTTTCCCTTTCCTGAATTTCCTCCCAACTTCCAACATGGACTACCCCACCTGTTTGTACTTCTCAAGAGGAATGATGGTACTTGTGTTGTCTGGTGAACTGGGGAGACCCCGGGCCCTGGGGCCTCGACCCAGCCAGACCCCAAGGATTCGCCGAAGGTTCTTGGTCTTGTCACGCGAATGAATTCAAGGGCAGACAACAAAGCACAGTGGACAAGTGACACAAGCGGGAAAGTTTATTAAGGTGAAAAGTACACTCCTGAGATATGAGAGCAGATATGAGAGTAGCCAAGTGAGAGAGAGGGAGGGAGGGAGAGAGCCCACGAGCCATGTAAGCATGGGGTTGGGTTTCTTTTATTCACAGCTGTTAACTAGGGGGCAGAATATTTATTACTTGGGGCAGGAAGCAGGGTTTCAAGCTTTTTCTTCCTTATTTGGTTAGGGGTTTCCTGTCATGGCATCCACCATCTTGAGCCTGTCTGGTTTGATCCGGCTTCTTGTGGAGGGCTGCCAGGACAGGCCTCTGACCTTCCCAATAGCTGGCCATGGCTTCCTCGCTGCTGGCTTCCAGGTCTCCTGTTGGAACCTAACTAACTGCTTAATCATAACACTCACAGGGTTTGCATAGTTTCTTAGCATTTCAACAACATATATCTCATTCTGTCTTTAAAAACTCATATAGGGTATAAGAAGGAAAGTTCTCTTGTGCTTAGCTGTGAAACATTTCAGATCCTCTCATTTGTGTTGTATCTATTTTTCCATAGAAGGATTTAAACACACTACTTAATCTACTTTTAAATGACTGTTGTTAACAGTTTTGTTTCTTCGGGAACTGTTTCTTGAATAACAGGCATCTTTAAAGAACAAAATCTCAACTGAGTAAATCTGAAGAGCTCATTGGCTTGAGTAAGTGATTCAAGAATTGGGCAATATCCCATCTAGCAAGTAAAGGGGAGCTCCAAGGCCTTGTTCAAAATGGAAGGTTTTTATAGGAAGAAGGGTGGGGCAAGGGAGTTATTAGCAAAAGAAAAGAAAGGATCGTTTCAGACAAGGTCACCTTCCCTTAAGGGTAAGAGCAAGCAGGGGGTCTTACCTCCTCTTCCTTTGGGGGATGGAGAGGGCCTGTGTGAGCGATTCCCTCACTGGTGCTGACTAGAACATCCCTGACTGACTGGCTAAGACTACATTTCTGTGGGAGGTTGAAAGTGCAATTAGGTTAGGTATTAAGCCCCAGTTTGGTGACTTGGCCCAGCATAAGTGACTCCATCTTGGGCTTGTGGTTCTCTTTTTAACACAGTTTGATTAGTGTAATAACAACTATGTCACCCAGTTCCTCCTCAAAGATATGACAGCAAATTAAATCAAAATACATGCCCATTATTTAAAAATCAAATCTTGCTACAAACCTTCTAATGAAAAAGCAGCATTTTCTTGCCCCATTTTCAATTCCTCACAGGCAGCCATTTTCAAGTTTTTTTTGTTTTAAGATTTTATTTATTTGACAGAGAGAGACACAAGGAGAAGGAGAAGCAGGTTTCCCGCCGGGCAGGGAGCCTGATGTGGGGCTCGATCCCAGGACCCTGGGATCATGACCTGAGCCGAAGGCAGACGCTCAACGACTGAGCCACCCAGGGCCCCTCAAGTTTGTTTTTTTTAAGGGACTTTTTTTTGTGCAATAATTTTTGATTGACCGAGGAGCTGTGAAGATACTACAGAAAGTCACTGTATATCCTTCACCCAGCTTCCCTAAAGTTAAGATCTGACTTATCAAACCTAAAAAGTTGACATTGGTATAATACAGCTCACTGAACGATAGACTTTATTCAGATTTCATGTTTTTCCACTAATTTTTTTTTACTGTTTCAGAAGCTGATCCAGGATCCTGCGCTGCATTTAGTCATCATGTCTAACCCACAATCTGACAGTTTCCCAACTTTCCCTTGTGTTTCATGACCTTGGCAGCTTGTCCCTCAATTTGGATTTATCTGATGTTTTTCATGATCACCAGGTGAAGATGACAGGCCCATCTCCATGAATTTGATCGGGGGTATGTGATAGCAATGGGAGGAGTCACAGGTGATGTTCACCTTGATCACGTGGTTAAGGTCAGCTTTATTTTTTTTACATGTCTCTCTTATGAATGCGTTGTCATTGTCTTTTGTTTAGACACAGTTTTTTTTTTTTTAAGATTTTATTTATTTGACAGAGAGAGACACAGCGAGAGAGGGAACACAAGCAGGGGGAGCGGGAGAGGGAGAAGCAGGCTTCCTGCGGAGCAGGGAGCCCGATGCGGGGCTCGGCCCCAGGACACTGGGATCATGACCTGAGCCGAAGGCAGACGCTTAACGACTGAGCCACCCAGGCGCCCCTAGACACAGTTTTTAATTTAACTTTTGATCTTGTGTTCTAAGCACAGTGTCTGACATATGTGAGTAAAAGGTGCCTTGGTGAGAAGGGAAAGGATATTCCAAGTTCAAGATCAACCTGTACAAAGGCACCTAAATTAGACAGACCAGGGCTTCTCAAGCTTTCATATGCACGTGCATCACCTGGAGATCTTACAAACTTTGGATTTGGTGGGTCTGAGGTGTGGCCTGCAATCTGCATTTCTAATAAACTCCCAGGCTCTCACCTAAGCCTCCCAACAACTCTGTATAGGTTATACTGCAGGCAGGCTTCCCAAGATCAAGGTCTAGTAAATAACAAAGAAGGCAGTTTGTTTGGCAAACTTTCCCTAATCGACCTGAAGAATCCTTCCATCCTCACCATCCTCACACTTGTGCACCTAACATATTCAGCCTCTTCATCTTGACAATTCTATCCTCTTCCCAGAAGAGCAACAGGATTTTTTCATAACCAGTTCCTCCTACATCTGAAAGCATCTTATTTGTGATCTTCAGGAAAAAGTAGCTCTTGCAACAACAAACTCCGCAAGTTTACCTTTCCTCTGTATTACTTTTCCTGATTTGTTCTATTGACTTCATTTCCTGGGTTTTGGTTACACAGCAAACATACTGGATTAGAATTGGTGGTGGTGTTAGAGTCAGCAGCTGGTTGGGTTTTAATCCGGTGCCTGGATGCCAGCAAAGGAGTCAGGGTGAGCTGTCAGGAAAGTTAGATACCTAGCCTGGCAGCATTCCAAAATTCAAGCCACAAGAAAGCCAGATCAAACCAGAAAGGCCCAAAACAAAGAAGGCCTGAGCCTGACCAAATCAGGGAGAAAAGTCCACAAACCCTGCTCCCAGAGAAATCTCCTCCCCAACTAATAAATACTCTACCCCCTGGTTAACAACAGTTAATAAAAGAGAGAGACCCAAACCCCGGGCCCAGCTCTCTCTTTGGCACTCCGGCTCTCATATCCCTAGAGTGCGCTCTCTTTCTCTTTAATAAACTCTTCACTTTCACCGCTCAACCATCGTCTGGGCCCTCCTTGAATTTTTCTCTTGCCACGAGACTAAGAGCCTCCAGTCACATCCGAGGGACTGGCTGAACCTCCGGGCCCAGGGGTCCCCCCGTCCCGTCCCCCCCCGACGCGCACCCCCCCCCAGCCCCCCCCCCCCGCCCCCCCCCCCACCCCCAAGCAACCGCGAG